>NC_089803.1:59171265-59178765 GCF_029633855.1 Hoplias malabaricus
AGGATATTAAATCCATTAATGCTAAATATCATCAGTTATCAACACTGTCCAGCACTAGTGTCCCTTGCTTTGACACTTAAGGAGACAAACCCAAGTCTCAGTTTGATCCCTTGCTTTTCATTTATTTGATTAGATCTCCTTTATAACTAGAACTGCTGCTTGAAGGTTAATGAATATTTAAATTATCGTAACCATGGTCTTTGATGGGCTCATTCTCATGCACAATAAGCAGTGGTCACTATCTTTAACTATTTGTAAAGTGCTCTTATAATTGGCTGAACAAATACAAACAGTTCTAGCATTTACATGCACAGCTGGCAGAGGCTCATATCCAACTGTAATCAGGTTAGGAATCTTGTTGGCCTCTTATTGGTGTAGTGTGGAGTGTTTACTCAGTGGAATCATACCCTGGTCTGCCATATTGAAGTCACTGGTGGTACCTTCTACACCAACCGCTCTCCAGCCATAGGGTTTATAAATGTTTCACTACATACAGCAAAATATTTGTAAATATCTGTTCATCCAAAAAAGGGTTTCTAGGGGCACTTGGTGGCATTTAGGCATTAATAACATACAGTTATACTGATATACTGATGACAGATGATTATAATGACTGATGACTGATGACAACAACCACTCCAACTCATCCCATCAGCATTGGATAGTGCTCCATCTCTAAATTTTCTAACAGTTACTGCATACTGTACTAGATACTCTCATTGTATCTTGTGCTAAACAACCTCAAATTTCAGAGCATCTAAGGGTTGCACTGACAATCCAACACAATGGGCAGCACTTTGAACACATTTTATAAGTGGTGAGAGACTTGTAAATAACTCATGAAAGAATAAAGATACGTTAAAACCAAGCACAACATTGTTTTTCTTGTGGAATTCCCAATACGTTTGATGTGTCACATGACCCTCTTCCCATTGGAAAAACAAAAGTTGGATCCAAAATGGCTGACTTTAAAATGGCCGCTATGGTCACCACCCATCTTGAAAGGTTTTCCCCCTCCCATCCATTCATTTTATTTTATTGATGGCAGAATGATGTACAACATCAGAGGTCTATTATAGGTATTCTTGGAGGGCATCATCGTGTACTGCCCAATCCCCTGCCCCCATGCCACTGTCTGTAGTGTGTTCTACGTGTGTGAGTGTCCTCCCATAATCTAAAATGCATTGTCACTGTCAAATTAAAAACATCTATCATCAAACTAGTATCTTTCAATGGAAGTCAGTGTAAAAACAGTTTATTCCAAGTAATTTTTTGAGCATTTCTATAGGTCCATTCTTCATGACATTTTCACATAATATGAAGGACAGCTCTTGTGTTAAAACG
The DNA here is from genome assembly GCF_029633855.1 of Hoplias malabaricus. Classification (NCBI taxonomy): domain Eukaryota; kingdom Metazoa; phylum Chordata; class Actinopteri; order Characiformes; family Erythrinidae; genus Hoplias; species Hoplias malabaricus. The sequence goes on from NC_089803.1 coordinate 59,172,610, forward strand.
ATGCACAGTAAATTCACCAGTGTTAAATCAACACTATTAGTGTTAACTTAACATTGAGAGTGTTAAATTATTACTGTAACAGTGTTAATTTAACACTAGTAGTGTTGATTTAACACTGGTGAATTTACTGTGTGTAGCAAATTAATAATTGACAAAAATGGAGATACATGTTTTTATTAGATAGTGACGACTTGTTGGTAGGTGGTTTGTCTGTATGACATTATTCATGCACTGTTAGAGAAACTGTCACTGTGGTGGTACCCTTGAGGGTATTTTTCTGTACCGTAAGTTAAGCAACATAATTATACCATGTCCTATATTAATTGTAGACTTAAAAATTATGTTGATTTCATACTTCAGAACTTCAGGATATTATGTTCTTTTATTCTACACAGTTCCATAATAAAAGAACAAAATAATCTCTTTCTGAATGAAGAGAATGTAACTTCGGGGAACAACGCTGGACTTTTAAACCACTGTTGTATTGTTTTTTTAAACCACTGAGTGTAGGTGTGAGTGTGTAATGCCTTCTGATTGACTTTTCAAGGTATGTTTTTGCAGCTCATTTCAGTGATTCCAGGTGAATCTGGATCCAACATAAATTAAGATGAAGCATTCATTCATTCATTCATTCATTCATTCATTGTCTGTAACCCTTACCCAGTTGAGGGTCGCGGTGGGTCCACAGCCTACCTGGAATCATTGGGCGCAAGGCGGGAATACACCCTGGAGGGGGCGCCAGTCCTTCACATGGAGACACACACTCACATTATCACTCACACACTCACACCTGGACACTTTATCAGTCACCAAGCCACCTATCAACGTGTGTTTTGGACCATGGGAGAAAACCAGAGCACCTGGAGAAAACCCACGGGGAGAACACACCAAACAGACACCTGAAGAGGGGCTTGAACCCACAACAACATGACCCTGGAGCTATTTGACAGCGACACTACCTGCTGCGCCACCGTGCCACTCCAGGATGGAGAAGTTACAGATTGTGAATGTTAATAATCAGTTGGGAAGCCACCTCTTCAGCAACATCAAGCCCATTATAAGAGCACATGACATTGTGATGTGTCTTACTTCAAAATTACTATGTCCTTCATCTTGCAGCCATCACATGAATGTCAACTAGCTCCTGGTTATTTAAGATGAACAATGGAAAGTGCAGAAACTCAGGTGGCTGTTGGGAGTTGGAATGCCAAATGTTTCCACAGTGCTGTTGGGGAATGGATCAATGTGTTCTGGTTTGGTCCTGGGATTTTTTTTATAAACACTTCTCTTCTAATTGGTGATGGAAAATCCCACTCCTTCTTGTTTAAAGGTCACCTCCTGTCAGAAATGGAGTTTGTGGTGAAATGCTAACAGGGTTCAGGGATTTGACACAGAACAAATACAGCTTTGTCCAGGAAAACATAATTGGTGGAGTTTTTAATTATTTCCTCTCGAGGCTGGTCTCCACAGATTAAGCCCGGGTTTGGAGTCGGAGGCTTTGTTAAGGAGAAACACCATTAGTGAAATAATGTTGTCCTGGCAGAGACTTAATTAGAGTCTGGCGAACCTCTCGCCAATGTTTTTGGTTCATATTTTGATGCTTCAATATTTGACAGCCACACATCTGAAGGAGGGCTTTCACCTCCACGAGTCCATTCGAATATTCCATTGAATTTCCAGTTCTGTTGAATTCTGCAGATTTCTGCATTACTCTGTGGATGTAAATGGTAAAATAGAGGGGTTTGATGTGAAATGATGCATTGTGGACTCATTTATTTACAATGGCACTGACAAAAAGCAGTGGCACCAATGTACTGGATTTTTTATATACCCATCTAAAACAACCAGTCAACAAATATATTTGGGTTCTATCCTGTGCTCCTCTTTCTCTCTCTCTCTTGCTCTCTCCTTTTCTGTTCTTTTCTTTTCCACATTTTCTGTCTCATTCTGTCATTTTCTTTTCTCTCCCGACCTTTCCCTCCTTCACACTTTCTGTTTCTCTTCTATTCCTTGCTCAGTCTCTCTTTTCATTTTGTGCTTTCTCTTATCCTGCTCTCTCTCTCTCTCTCTCTCTCTCTCTCTCTCTCTCTCTCTCTCTCTCTCTCTCTTTCTCTCTCTCTCCCACAGCTTACTATAGATTCTGTTTATTGCCATTTACCTTCTCTAACCTTTCTCTCCCTCTTTTTTCCTTTACTCTCTCTTACACTGTCATTCTCCCTCACTCTTTAATTTTCCTTCTCTTCCTCCCCATCCTCTTTCTTCTTTTTCATTTTCTCTCTTTCAGTCTCCTACTCTCTCTCTCTCTCTCTCTCTCTCTCTCTCTCTCTGGATGAATAGATTGTTTCTGTTATTACTGAGAGGTAATGAAACTGTGGATATGTTTACTGTATCCCAGTTCCTGGCTGTTTCAGTTTGCTTGTACTCACATAAGTGTTCTGTGCCAGTCTGAGCTGAAGCCTGTGCGAGAAGAGAATCTGTGAAAGTATATATTGCTTGTGTGCTCTGTAGAGGCAGGTGCTCTGTGCACAGCATTGTAATAATGACATTAAATGTCAAACGCATGTACATGATTTACTGCCTGGCTTTGTGCTGAACCCTGTTTGGCGGGGGGGAGGGTTGCTTGGGGGGCACTTGTGGGGTGAGAACAAGCCTGAAAAATGTCACTGAGGCGTTGTTGCTGAAAACATCGGGCCACTCAAGGGTGATTTATAATGGAAACGGCTGCGTCATGATCACACTCTCTGTACAGGATTGTGCATTCTTGAGGAGAGAGGGAAGGATAGAGTGAGAGAGAGAGAGAGAGTTGGATGAGACAGGTTAAATCACTGCTCGACCACCAGCCCATCGGGGCCGTGTCTTCCTTGTCTTATCAATCTATCGACATAGCACCTGCGCCGAGAGGCCAATAAACGTGCTGTGCCCACCCAGGAATACTAATGCAGATGCAGATGGCTTGTTCGGCCACCTCAGCAGCCATTGATCCTCTTGCAGGCCTTGGACGCCCAAGACAGATGGGGTGTCACGTCCAGTTGGAAAGATTTGGGCACTGTCCCTCATTGCAGTGCACTGCCACATTCTCCAAGCCAACCTCATAAACCCCAATCAAGCCATAATATCCACACCAAATACCTCCCAGTCCAGTCCAGTAAATACATGTGTAATGTTCATATCTGTGACCAGGGGTGCCTCTAGACCCAATTTACAGGGGCATATGCCACAGTAAATTTTTGCTATTGTTGTAAATCATTTTTGCTTACACTCTTTTCCTCACATAAACTCTAAGAAAATGCAGGATGCAACCACCTTGGTGACTTTGTATAATGTAATTACCATGGGGTGCCTTTTGTTCCAACAATTTGAGCCAAGCTGCAGACAGACTGGATGTCCCCAACACATCAGGGGTTCTCCAATTTAGGGTCTGTTAACCTGATTGCTATGGTAATTGATTAGGTGTGGCTAAGGGTGGGAGGATCACTGTGTAATTCTTAAAAAGGGTATTGTACAGAGAGAGTTTCAGACTTGTTTAGGAAGAGACCCGTGCCTCCTCTCCTATTTTCAAAAAACAACTTGCCAGCAGAAAAACAACTTCCAGTGATGAAAGCAGGAACAAAAGAACAAATTTAAAAGACAACACTATGCCCCACTAAAATCACAGTGATAAACAGTCGACATGGCAACTTTATTTCCTACAATTCCTGCCTCTTTCCAAAACCTTGAGCAGCTAATGCTTTGCAAGGAGTATTGGACATTTGTATATATTTGAAATAAAGAAGTCCACACAAAAAACAAGGCAGTTATCGTAGTGATACAGTTTTGTTATAGGTATTATTAACTTTATTATCTACCAAAGAAACATAATAAGCAAATAGCCTGCCATCCACTGCCCTCATAGAGTATAGAAGCATGTAACAGCAGCCAACATAACTTCTAATGAGCACGTTCTTTTAAAAGACTGACATTTACGAATCATTCAATTTAAGACAGAGGTATTAGGCACAAATTTAGAAACACAATTCTCTCACATTTTCACTGTAACCCATGTGTATGTCAGAGGAAATGTGTATTGCCAAATGTTGCAGAAATGTTGGAAATGTATACTGTTTATTTTTACATGTTTATGAAAGTACACATGAACAGAATGAATGCAGTTAACATAACTTTTATTCAGTGTTCATTTGTTCATTTCTCATCCATTGCAGAGAAATTACCACTTTTCTGTTAAATCACTTAAACTATGTTGTGTTTAACAGGCTTTTTACTAGAGACACATTTGTGCCTTTACGACTGATTGATCTGACTGATTGACTGATCTAGATATGCACCTGTCTGTATCAGTACTATCTTAGGTGAAAAACATTTAAGAGCACTCACTACCCTTGCCACCATTCTCCCAGTCAATGCAATAACCCCCAGTCAACCCTCCACTTCCACATTCACACCAAACACCCCCTCAAGGTCTTGGTGACATATACGTTGGATGGTCCATGGCCAAGCCTTCTGCTTTAATTACCCAGAGAGAAGGCTCGAGCCTCATTAGCCCTAAGGACCACTAATGAGCTGCCAGGTATCGAAAAGCTCCCATGCAAATGATGGAGAAAAGAAAAGGGAAATCTAATCTGGGATTTACTCTAATTAAAAGTGATTTCCGACTGAAAGGAGTTGTTCTGGTTGAGGCTACAGAAAGTGAGGCAGGGCTAAAGGAGGGAGTCTTTAACCATGTCAAGGGGAGATAGTCGAAGACGTCTACTTGCTACACTAGGATGCTTAACATCAGCGTCAGTCCTCCCCCCAAACACAGGGCAGCAGTTTGTTCACCACGGCTTGTTATTTCATACTTAGATTGCACTACCACTGTAAGAAAATTCTCATGTTTTTGCTCCTACACAATGCAATCCATTTCAGATCAAACCTCTCAGAATGTGTTTGTTTACATCATGAAAATAAATCAGATGCATTAGTGTTAAAGGTGAAATGAGGAGTGAATGTAGTTTGTAAAAATAAGGATATTGAATATGGGGAAGGTTACTTTTTTGTGAATTACCATGGAAATGCTGACACAAGTAAAATGTTTTTCTATTAGAAATGTAAACAAAATGTAATAACATAATTATTACATAAAAACAGGTAACTACCTTTGTAACAATCTGGCAAAACTACACTAAGAACTCTGTATCTCCAAGAGTAGGACTGAACAATGTTTACCAGTCAGTTATGCAATACATAAAAGATATGCATCATCATAAGCCCAGCCCCGTCAATGTTTCCTGTGCTGTTTGAACGCTGCTGGTGTGTCAGTCTTTACGGTGTGTATCGGCTGCGCTCTTGTCTTCAGAGAGCACCTTTTGTCAATCACACAGTCGAGCAGCAGACAGCATCAGCGTGTCGCAGCGCATGCCAGAGAGCTGCAAACAATTTGCCCTGATGCAGATAAAGAGCGACGTGCCTCATCCAGCTCCAGAGTTCTTCATCTGCATGCACCTGCCCTACATCTTCTGCAGACGAGTCTTTGATAAGGTGAATCATACAGAGCCGACTGGAATCGCTGTGCCTTTATTTATTTATTTTTTTCACCATAGGTATGACCTTCTCTCTGTCTCTCTCTCTCTCTCTCTCTCTCTCTCGTTCTCTCTCTCTCTCTCTGGAGTCTAGAAAACCCTGACATGCCACTCATGGTTTGTTACACCCTGGAGGAAGCTTGGTTCAGGGAGAGGAAAAAGGACAAACTAAAAACAAAGGCCAATTGTATAGATGTCAGAGGACATTTTGGAACATGTTATGATTTTGTAGTACTTCATTCATTCATTCATTCATTCATCTTCTTTAACCACTTTGTCCTGCTCATTCTGTCATGGTTGGTCCAGAGGTTCCTGTAATCATTTGGCAAAAGTCAGGATCACACCCTGGTCAGGGTGCCAGACCGTTTCAGGGCATCACATACTCACCCAGTCATAATGGTCTTGTTATTGGTGTTGTTTAGTAGAGGAATGTCGTATTCTGTGGTACTTATAAAGATTAAAGGGGATTAGAAATATCCAGAGGTGTGGGCACCTTCATTAAAAAGGTCTTGGGCAGTCGTGGCCTAATGGACAGAGCAGTGGGGTTGGGCACAGAAGGTTGCCAGAAAAATTGGGAGGCGGGGAGTGAACGAACAGAGCT